>NC_051079.1:41348034-41373131 GCF_004664715.2 Peromyscus leucopus | reverse complement strand
AGTTTTAAGAAATTGTTATTGCATTTGAAAATCTAATGTATTGTGCCAGCACAGTGTGTCTGTACATGCGCACACCATGGTGTGGAACTGGAGGTCAGAAGACAAGGTGTCAATTTCTCTCCACCTCTGTGGCTGCAGAGGCCACACCTGGCCTTTCAGATACGACAGCGGGTACCTTCACCCTCTGAGCCATCTCTCCAGACCCCAAGATTTTCAAAATACCGATTTCACAAAAAAGGATAAGAAAAAACACGATGCCAAAGAAAAATGGAGTGTTTTGTTTATTTGTTTCCCAGCAGCTCACACTTCCATACTTCTGAGTCTATTTACTGTTCAAAAAAAACACTTTCTAGAGAAGAAAGAAATATCACGTAGGCAGAAGGAAGGGAAGCCTGGGACATGGACAATTTGAGTACATTTCTCTCCATTAATGCCACTGGGCAGGAGAAGTGGGGCCACCGCTGCAGGGATCTGGAGAGGGCCTGGCCAGGATCTTACCTCTTTTGCCAAGGACTGCATGATGAGCTCTGCAGTGACCCACATTCATCACAGAGCAACAGCATTGCTGCTCCTCCACAGGCTCTGCTGCAATTACGGCGCATTAGGCAGAGAGAACCCTCTTAAGCAGGAAGCATTCGTCATCCAACCATGTAGAAAATTCAGGTGCACAACAATCCCCGTGTAAGAAGCACCCACACCCAGTCCGTTCACATGCGTCGACAGCTCTCACCTGTCTGAATTCTGTTGGAGATGCTGGAATGCTCCTTTCTATACAGAGTCCTGACTGTTCTGTCTTCTAAGTCATCTCTCATTAGTGGTCTGTTTCTTTCATGAATTCTGCCTTCATGAACTTAGAAAGTCAGAGAAAAGAAAGGAGTGTATGCAAGAACAATTTAGTGTGGTGCTATTGTTGCCTCTCTTTTTCCCGTGGCTAGACCTTCATTTCTCTCACTGATACATTTTGCTTGTTTGTTAAAATTTTTTGGCAGTCCATCATCTCAATAAGGCCAGATGACGTCATTCCAGGGATGTGCTCTAGTCTTCCCTAGAACAGTGAAGCCTGTGATGCTGATGTTGCCAGCAGGCTGGGTCTGATAATTCCCTGGCCAGCTGTAACTGACAGGAGAAAAGCTTTGACACCATCAACAAATCTCCTGGGAGCAGCGAGCAACTGCTTCACACAATTTTCAGAAATATCTACCAAGAAAAACCCAAGAATTATTAATTTAAGACAAGTAAATTGAACCAGTATCATTAAACATAGTTCATCTAGAAACTATAAAATGATAGGACAAAAGGAAGAAAAAAATGAGGATTTTTATCTCAATAAAGAGCCTCGTGAAGACTTGAAGAAAGGGATGGATGAGATCTTTCTCACTGCAAATCGTTTTTGTTCTCATCCTGTGTGTTTCAGATACCCTGGGGCTTGTAGTCATTTTAAAATGATAAACATTTGTATGGGTAACCATGGTTTAATAACAGCTTAGTTGTTGCCAAGTTGTAGTAATGGTGGTTATCCTTATCATAACATTTTATAACTGTGTCTTGATACCCTTTCTATGGGAAGTCACACTAATTATCCCACAAAGCTACCTAAAATACTTTTTCTTTCTTTCTTTCTTTCTTTCTTTCTTTCTTTCTTTCTCTTTCTTTTCTTTCTTTCTTTCTCTCCTTCCTTCCTTCCTTCCTTCCTTCCTTCCTTCCTTCCTTCTTCTTCTTTCTTTCTTTCTTTCTTTCTTTTTCTTTCTTTCTTTCTTTCTTTCTTTCTTTCTTTCTTTGAGACAGGGTTTCTCTGCATAGTTTTCATGCCTGTCTTGGATCTCGCTCTGTAGGCTGGCCTCGAACTCACAGAGATCTGCCTGGCTCTGCCTCTTGAGTGCTGGGATTAAAGGCATGCACTGCCACCTCCAGGCTTAAAGTACCTTTTATAGGAAAGATTCATGTTTGCAGACAGAGAACGATGTGTTCAAAACAGGGCTCCAGCTCACCCATAACCATTGTACTCTCAGCAACTCCGGAGGTGAATACCTATGCAGTTTTTTTTTGTTTGTTTGTTAAAACCATTAATTTTCAAACCTTATATGCTACATTTTAGTTGTATTTAGTAGTATTTAGTTTACATTGTGCCTTTGTGTTTCTCTTCCATTTATACAACACCCACTGTGTGGACACATAATGGGGAGAAGGCCCTGGGTCAGTGTCTCAATGTTCCATCCTGTTGCAGCTGGTGCCAAATACTGCCTTGAAATGCCAGTGCTACGATTTTTAAGCCCTTAAGCAAATGCACCACCATCAAATATGCCTCTGGCATATGGATTTCTGCTTCCTAGTCCTGCAATCAGAGGAATTTAAATCTTCCGATTTGGTCAATTTTTACTAGGTATTGTGCATGTCCAGTTTTGTGAGGTACTAAACAATAGATTGACAAATTAGAGTAACCGTTTTGGTAGTAGAGAGATGGGTTCTCTCTATAATTTATAAGCTCACCTTTTGCAACCTTTCCCTTGCTGGAGGACTAAATAAAGGCAGAGCGGGTTCATAGGAGAGCACTGGAAGAAAATGAGACGTCAGAGAGGTGGACAAGCCAGGCTTGAGGAGAAAACCTAAAAGCACAATAGATTTTTTTCAAAGGAAGATCTATGACAGAAAAAGGGAAGGTCTGTGGAGAGCATGAAATTAAATAAGATGGACTAACGGAGATGGAGTGATCTGGGCCAGGCAGCTGCAGACCCAGCAACTGGGAGACATTTTTCTGATACCAGTGGAAGTGAGAGCTGGAGACAGGGCTATTACAGTAGAAGTAGAAAGATGAATGAGGCCATAGACAAAGAGACATACATACAAGTCTCCCTGAATAGTCCCCCAAGAAAGATAGCAAAGGCAAAAAGCATTCGCCGATATACACACAGGCTGGAGGGGATGGCATCATTATTTAGCTTTTACAGACTACTTTCTATTCAGAAAGAGCTTTTATTTTCTTCGTCTCAAGTGTAAACCATGAGGGAGCAATCAATATTATGATCTACGGTTGAGGAGTTTGAGGTGCAGTAAACGGGAGTTCTCTTAAAGTGAAATAATCAGAAAACCAGGCCCAAGTGAGACTGCCGCGCAGTCTTTCTGACTCCACTTGGTTGGTAGACACTGAATGGTTGCTTAGTCAAGTGCCAAATATTCTCTCCCCACCTTCTCTTTGAAGAAATTCAGGGTCACTCCAGATCAATGGTTCTCAATCTGTGGGTTGCAACCTCTTGGGGGTCACATATCAGATATTATTATACAATTCATGACAGTAGCAAAAATTACAGTCATGAAGTAGCAACGAAATAATTTTATGGTTGGGAAGTCACCACAGCACGAGAAACCGTATTAAAGGGTCGCAGCATTAGGAAGGTTGAGGACCACTGCTCTGGAGACTCAGGTCCATCCTATCTCCTCAAGCCTATGGATTCCTGTTTAGCCAGCTTGCTACCTATGGTTGGACTCACACTGACTCAGTTTCAGTCATGAAGGTAGGTCCCTGTGGCTTGTTCAGGACCAGTTCTGCTTGGGCTCTGTTGAGAATGGATGCCAGGGCTTTTTGTGATATGAATAATTGTGACAGAATGACTTCAATAAGGATTCTCTGGGTAAGAAGGCTTTCCGGAGGTGTTAGGGGCCATGGAATTTGTTTCGGACAAGTAACCTGAGGAGCACTGTGAGATGACCCCCAGTGGAGATGCTTCCAAAGCCAACACACTCACCTCAGAGAAGTCAAAGCCTCTTTCTGCGTGCTTGGCCGTGCACAGTAAGTGGTTTTGTTTTGTTTTTTCCCGTGTCTTTCATGCCTCATTACAAAATGTACACAAAAGACCTTTTCAGAACTGGGAAGAGTGTGGTCATATTATACTTCATAGAACATTATAGAATATTATGCCCCATAAGTAAGCAGTATGTGTTTACTAAAAATAGAAAATAAACTTTGACCAATTATTGCAAACACTGATCTCTCAGAACGTTAATACTTAGCATACGGCTTAAATAGAAGTGGAGTTTCTGATCAAGTATTAAAACTGTTTTCCTGGGCTGGAGAGATGGCTCAGAGGTTAAGAGCACCATCTGCTCTTTCAGAGTCATGAGTTCAATTCCCAGCAACCACATGGTGGCACACAACACCTATAATGAGATCTGGTGCCCTCTTCTGCGTGCAGGCAGAACACTGTATATATAATAAACAAATAAATCTTAAAAAAAAAAAAAAACTGCTTTCTTTCTTTCTTTTTTTTTTTTTTGGTTTTTCGAGACAGGGTTCTCTTGTAGCTTTGAGCCTTTCCTGGAACTCACTTGGTAGCCCAGCTGGCCTTCGAACTTCACAGAGATCCGCCTGGCTCTGCCTCCCGAGTGCTGGGATTAAAGGCGTGGGCCACCACCCCCGGCACTGCTTTTCTTAAAAAAAAAAAAAACTGCTTCTTTTCTTTGCTTACTTTGACCTATTTTTTCTCTTCTTTTATCACTGTAGAAGATTGTAAATGGATGCTTATAATAATGTTTTAGGCTTGACTTCTAGAGTTTTCAATATCTTATTTTGTTTCATGACTGAATGGGATAATGGATTTAGGAACAATTCTGTCTTTCTCCCCCCTCCCTCCCTCCCTCCTTTCTTCCTTCCTTCCATTGTAACTCACTTCAAGTAAAGAGTGGTGGAAACATGTCTCAAAGACATTTTTAACTCATTTAATCACTTATTTCACTTAATTTTACTATTATTTTGCCAGGATTTTTACAGATGAGCCCAATGAATTGCAATGTACAGTTGTTCATAAGTTAATTATCATATTTATCATATTCTTGCCTTCATCTCTAGTCTTAATTCTTTGCTATAAGGGCTCCAAGGCAATATTTAATATCGTATACTTTAAGTATTTGTGAAAAATTATATCTGTACGTATTGTCTTTTGCCAGTTGGGAAATTTAAGAGCTTCAGGAAAATTTATATGTCGAAAAGTTATCTTTGACTCCCTGTGCTTCACAATAGTGACGAATGTAGAGCATATATATATAAATATATATATATATGTATATATATACATATGATTATTGATAATAGCTGGTAACAACAAGATTAGAACACCAGGGATTCTGTAAAAATAGGAAATGCATCCTATCCTGTCAGTCTCAGCTAAATTGTCTCACATGATATCCTCCCCGGAGCTGGAGCAAGGAATTGCCATTTCTTACATTAGCCCAGGAAAGGAATTGAGCATATAAAGGCAAGAGTGTAAATCCACAGTTAGACAACTTAGCTGATTTCTGGATGCAAATGAGGTGTAGCTTTTTCCAATTTGAGTCTTCAGGATATTGTCACAGGATCCAATAACTAGAAAATGTCAAGTCTTTACCTCTTCTCTTCTGGCATCTCCCCACACAGGAGGTCCATCCTCACCCAACACTGATCTTAGTCAGAGAAGAGCAAACCATAACATGCTGGAAAAGATTTTACTCGACTTAATTGGCCAAGTATTTTAAAAGTATTTGGTACCCAAAATCCAATGCCTTTTATTGTACCCTGGCCATTGTCCCAATATACCCCCCCCCGATGCCTCCATGTCCCTCTAAGACCCTAACTTATATTTATCGTTCTTAGCTATGGATATTAACATTTTTGGACATTGGCCGTGTAGCCCTATCACTGCATTCATGTCATTAGATTATATTATTTAAAATGTGTGCTGATTGATACTTATTCATGTTGACTGGTTTATCACTGTCTTGCTCCAACTAACATGTAAGAACCATGACTACGCAGTCATATTTGTTCTTTATTATATTTCTAAGGCCAAGGAAAATACAGCCTAATAACTGCTTAGTAAATGAACAAATCTTGGAGCTGAAGAGATGGCTCGGAGGTTAAGAGCATGGGCTGCTCTTCCAAAGGACCCAGGTTTGATTCCCAGCATGCGCATGGTGGCTCCTAACAGTTTGTAACTCCAGTTCCAGGGGATCTGACACCTTCTCCTGGCTTCTGTGGGCATCCAGCACTCACATGGTGCACAGACATATGAGCAGGTAAACCATCGACACACATAAAATATAACAATACATTTTTTTTAACTTTAAAAACATAATGACTAAATCCTCTAATGTGAAATTGTCTAGGCCCTCACTCATTCTGGTTAGTATTTGAGTACTGTCTTTCAGACACCTCGGGGAGCTCTTTATTCTATAGACTCCCTCCAACAGCTGTGTGGCACTGCCTGCAGAGTGCCGCACTCTGGGAGTCTACACACCTCCTGGGAGCCACACCAGCTGAGTCTCCGTCAACTGGATTGCTTTGTGTCGGGATCCTTGGGAGGTCCAGGCTTAAATGACTTTGATGCCATACCATTCTTCCTGGTCTCAATGATGACACGCCTCATCCTTTCTTCCACATGGAAGTGAGCACAGCTTCAGGGTCACAGTGTTTGTCATTACCATGTGACCACAAGTGACACCTTTGTCATCCCAAAACTAATCTAATCTCTAGTTAGATGCATAAAGCCATACAGCCCCTGAAATACTCAGCCCCCACCTGAACAATAGTCACAAAAAGTGATCACTTCGAGTATTCTGAATAATACGAAAGTTTAAGAAGTTTTCCTAATGTGATTCCATTCTGACCTTCCCCAAGTCCCACCTACTTTTGCTATCTGGATGGCAAGGAAGTAAACGAAGTATATGTTTTTAATCAATAAAAGGTCTTTTTAATATCAAGAATAATGACTAATAATAATAATAGATGATACTTATTAAGCACTTTAATATGACAGGAATTGCCAAAAGTACTTGAAATTATCTTATTTGATTCACAATTAGGTACCTTGTGAATTATTGCTATATTCCTGATTTTAAAACTATGAAATGCAGAATGGTCTTCTAAATTACTCTTTTTTGTTGTTTTTTATTGTTGTTCTTGGCTCATCATATCTGTACTATGAGCTTCATGTTACTGTATTATCGTTGGTTAGATACATTTGTTTTCTAGTGCCAGAGTGTAACTCTTCATTGGTGTGTATGACGTCAATGTCTCAGTACAAGGCTCTCTAAAGATCTGGAATTTAGTGAAAGCATACAAAAAGTTTAGTAAAAGAATTTCAGTTCATTTTAGTTGCAAGCACACTGGCTAATTGAGTTCAGTGATTTTGAATTTAGTGACTATGAATCCAGCAGAGGAGAAAACCATGCAAATGAGACCTTAGAGCTAAGCTATCTCTGAAAGGTCATGCATAACTGAAAGAATGTCAGAATAACACACACACACACACACACACACACACACACACACACACACACACACAGTGGAAGGGAGGGAGGAAAAGAAATATTTTATATTTTTGTGTAACAACAAGGATCGTGCCCATCTCAAAATGAAATGGAGGGCTGGAGAGATGGCTCAGTGTTCAAGAGTAATGTCTGCTCTCACAGAGTTCCAAGCACCCACATGGTGGCTCACAGCATCTGTAACCTCAGTTCCTGGGGCTCTGGTGCCCTCTTCTGACCTCATTGGGCACCAGGAACCCACACAATGCACTTACATACGTGCAGGCAAAACATTAACACATAAAATAAAAATAATTTATTTGAAGCCAATACCAGTTAATCAGGGACAGTTTACACCAAATTAAAGCTACTTACTCTTTGGTGGGTAGTGGTAGGAAGCACTAGCAGAATAACAAGACAGGGGAGTTGTCTCTATGCCAATGGTATATACCTTTACATAGCCCAGTAATTCGTTTCTAATAATATTTTGCAGGTAGAGTTGTTAAATAGTGGTGCATTCTATGAAGACTTTACAAGTTTAACCCAAAAAGGATTGGTTAACGTTGCTTTGGGAACCAACAAATGTGGCATAACAGAAAGAAATTTGTATTTCCAGAAGACAAAAGCCATGCAACTCTTTTGGGTCTTCATTTCTACTCTGAGCCAGAGAACTGTTACAAGCCTGAAGGAGGGCTTGTACACTGATCTCCTGCACCGCCCCACATAGTGCAAGGTCAGTACTGAGGCTGGTCTGGTCATCAGGAAACAATATAGATCAATGGCCTTGTGTTTGTCTTCTACCATATGAAATGTCTGTATACGATTGATATGCAATTTTTACACCTTAAATCACATTTGAGGGAAGTGGTTTATGAGCAATGTCAATAATTTTAAGTAGTCATTACCGTTCTCTCTAATCTTTGCACAACCTTAAAGCAGCTATTCCCTAAATTTTTTAAAACCCTCTTTGCAATGTGCAAGGAATTTATTTTCTGCCTCATTTCTGACATTATGTTCTACTTCTGATGCCAATCAATTCTTTGGAGTCCTTGAGAACAGAAATATTAAATAATGCTGAGATTTTAAAAAGGATATTATTAGGGAAGACATGTCTATGTAATGGATGTATATGCTTCTGGACACTGAAATTTTTCTAGTTAATAGCAGATGTGAACATGGATCATAGGACGGTGAAGTCTCACTTCTAAGGCTGCTGCAAAGTTTGGGTGTGAGTACTAAACTTTAAAATGGCATCAACAAGCAAGTTACCACCTGAAACAAAGCACCTGGATGTGTGTGGGGAGGGGGAGCGGGTTACGAAGAAGGAAGTCATTGAGCTTGGAGAAAATGAAATGAGATTTGCTCTCTAGGGTTTTTTGTTGTTGTTGTTGCTGTTGTTTTTTGTTTTACAGATTTTAGATGGCAGATAATAGGAAATCACTAGAAAGCCATACCATAGGAAATTATGGTTGTTTCTGCTGTGGGATAATGCTCTTGTAAAGATTTGTCACTTGAATGAGTTTAATAAAATGCTCATTGGCCAGTAGCCAGGCAGGAAGTATAGGCAGAGTGTATAGACTAGGAGAATTCTGGGAAGAGGAAGGGTGGAGTCAGGAGTTGTCAGCCAGATGCAGAGGAAGCAAGATGAGAATGTCATATTGAGAAAAGTTACCATGCCACGTGACTAAACATAGATAAGAATTATGGTTAATTTAAGTGTAAGAGCTAGTTAGTTAGTAATAAGCCTGAGCTACCAGTTAAGCATTTATAAGTATTACTAAGCTTCCAAGTCAATTATTTGGGAAGCAGCTGCTGGGTATTTGGGAGTTGCTGGTGGGATACAAACTTCCATTTACAAGGTTTTTGTTAAAGATGGTGTGTAGTGTCCAGAATTCTGTTATCTTCTGGGGATGAACAATTAGTAGATAGAGTGGAAATTGTAGCTGCTTTGTTAGTCAGATGACTCAAGAACTTGCATATAGACAAAGAACTTTGAAAACAAAGTTCTTCAAAGAACTTTGCTCCAGTTCAAAGCAGTAAGTGGGTTCCCAAACCTTCAGTAACTTCAACTAGATCTTTTTTAGACTCCAGAGACTCAGGATCATGAAAATATCTTCACTAGTCTCCCAAATTGTCTTCTTTTCTTAGTGTCTTAGATTCTTTTCTACTGCTGTGATAAGACATCTTGACCAAGGCAGCTTACACAAGGAAGAGTTTATTGTGGCTCACAGTTCATTCCAGAGGGTGAGTCCTTGAACATCACGGTAGAGCATGGCAACAGGAACGCAGGCATGGTGCTGGAGCAGTAGTTGAGAGCTTGCATATTGGTCCACAAGCAGGAAGCAAAGAGAGCTAACAGGAAATAGCTTGGACTTTTGAAACCTCAAAGTACACCCTTCAGTGACACATCTCCTCCAACAAGACCACACCTCCTAATTATTCCCAAACAGTACCACCAACTGTGGACCAATCTTATACATGAGCCTACAGGGCCAATGCTCAATCAAATCACCACATTAACCCCAATATCTCAGTAAGTACTTCATTCTTTCACATCCAAGTTTCTGTACTGTTGTAGTGCAAATGTATTGGTGAGAGAAAACCAACAAGCTATTCCATTATCAAGGTTTTATTTAATCTTTCTGCAACCTGAGTCACATCAGTATTTGAGAGAAAAGCATGTTAAGGCCTTGGGCCATAAAGATGGAAGGAAGGCTGCCTGTTATGGATGGAAAAATGCATGGACTGGAAATGGAGGATAGTGGACCGAACAACCAAATCTCTTCCCTTTAGGGCCAAAGACTATAGAACAGCTTGTGTTACTCTGGGGCTTGTTAAAAGGTGTTCCAAAGACCACTCTGTCTGCAAGAGTCTACTTAGAAAAAAGTTCTCTGATCTAATAAGTTTGAAAAACCTAGATTGTAGGAATATTGTGACTAGATTTAAATACATTCTTCCTGGAGGAATCATCGTGGTAGGAAAAACAAATGGTTGCCTAACGCTAACATTTTGTGGACTCCACATTCCCTGGAACACAGTGGGAAGCATGGCTCATTCAGCTTCATAGAAATATGAATCAGCTGAGGGCTCCAGCTAACAGTTACCACATTGTGTCTGTAAAAGAACTCAAGAAGAAATTAGATTTCTGTGGAAGACCCTTATTTGTGGGATTCTTTGTTCGGTGTAATTTAGCCCAATCCTTGTCTAATGACCTTCTACAAGGCGAACTGTAAAGAACGAGAGCCACGGCACTTTACATTGACATCTTATTTATTTTAATACATGCCAGTTGTTGTTCCACTTTGTATGCATTCTGATTGTTATCCCTTGAACTTTGGCCCTGAGGCAATTTAATCATGATTGGTTCAATTGTGTAAATCCAATAAACAAATCTTGGCCAAGGTCCCTGGAGGTATTATCCTGACATTTCTCTGGGTGTGTTTACAAACTCCTTTTACCCATGCTTAGAACCACAGCCTTCGGCATGTGTCCTTTTACTCAGTGAAACCTTTGCTTTACAGAAAAAGGCATTTTAGATCATTTAAAGGTCTTTCATTGAAAAATAAAAACCCACACTATTTAGCCGATTTTAAGTCTCTCATTTCTTTTATACTTATAAACACTCTGTGCAAAAACATGCCAGAAGTTTAATTCTGCACAAGCACCCAGCCTTTATGCGGAAATATAACTAGAAAAACTTCCTTTTTAAATGGATTTTTGTTGTTGTTGTTCCCCCAGGGATAATTTCCAGGATTTTACAATGTCTGGGTTCAGCCTAGTCTGAAAGGATGTTTTCTCATACCTTTAGATAGTTACTTCCAATGTCAAGAGTATCATTTCCTCTTTTCAGTTGGAGCTGCCTCTGACCAAATGCTAAGGGCTGCCTAGAATTGTTCCTCCCCAATAAATATGCAAAGTAGACGACAACAGAGTTATTCTGTATCACCCTAGAGAGTAACAGGAAAGCCTAATGTGGAAGACAAATCTGAGATATGCCTCTTTCCTCAGAGTTGGGAACATAGGTGGAGGATTATATATTATTAATTAAGAAACTTCAGGAAATTGTCATTTTAATAGTCATTGCCTTACTTTTGAAAGGGAGAGAAATGAGCCACTCATGTGAACATAATTTCATTTCTCCAAGCTGTTTAGATGGTTATCTTCATGTAGACTATTTACATCAGCTTACAAACTGATAGATAGGAACCCGAGTTAAAATGTTTCCACTCCATATACTAATGTTTAGCTCTGGTATTCATCCAAGAATTGGGCCCCCTCACAATTATAACATCTGTTTTTGTTCAGTTAATTTTATAATCTCAGATGTTTTCCATAAATCCTGAATTAAAGAGAAAACTGCTGGGACCAATTTGCGTGGTACTCGGAGTGTAATGGGATGCCATCGCTGTGCAGGCATGTTTTGATTCCCCCCTCTCCAAGGCTCTCTTATTACAACGATCACATTTCAGCAAATCCTTCCACCACTACCCCCATTTATATATAAGGAGTGAAACTACACAGAAAATGGTCCATTTCATCTTGTTTCAGGTCGATTATGGTATTTGGGATTCTGCGGACCATTTGCACCATTGAGAAGATTGGAACAAATGAGTTGGCCACTTTCGGCTTGCTCGTAAAAGTTTCCCACAAGGCTCCCGTGTTTCTAGCTGCTTACATCAGTTCAATGTGCAGTGAATGGCAAATGCTTTCAGGGTGAGTGAAAACACAGGGCGAGTGAACAGAATGGCCAGGGACACAGAAGTACCTTTCTTGTTGACTTCTTTCTTAGACCTCCCAGATAAACAGTAAAAACGAAAATGAGAAAAGGCTGCAATTTTCGGTCTTTTTGCATTAAAGGCCAGACTGTCATAGAGAGGTCAGGGACTGATATAGCACTTTGTAGATTCCCTGGGAACACGGAGATGGCTCTCTGTTCATTCACACTACAAAGAATCAAGCAGGAACCTTACTGAGAGGCTGCACCATTGCATCTGAAATCCAGGAAAGTCTATTGCACCTGGGAGTTACCTTGTTAAGGTTCTATCAGATTTGCTGGACAAGATGGTGCCTTGAACTTTGAAGAACTTAACTATTTAGTTTGTTAATGACAGTATTTTGTTCAAGTCTCATTATCTCTGAGGTCCATGGAACCACCAACAGCAAGGAGTTATTTACCAGTTATCATTTAGTCTCTAGGAGAAATCTCCGAATTCTGCTCCTTTGTGGGTAAATGATTTAGGGATGACTCTAGAGGATTGATATTTTTAATTGAAGGCTAAAAAGCCTGCTAGGTCTATCTCTCAGATCATAATAATTTTTCTCAATAATATAAAGTTATTTATATAATTTTCATTTTGAACATAATTGAACTTTTTTTCAAAATGTCTCTAGTTCTTTTATAAAAATTAATTGATGGCATTCATTTAAGCTTAACTTCTGAATTTTTTAATTTTAGAAATAATTTTATGTGCTTTTGAGAACATAGTTTCCTCTTTATTGAGGAATGTAATATAATTTAATTTATCACTGTAGCTCCAAGGGATGCCCTTAAAGTATAATAAGTTATATGTTATTAAGCTTTCTTCTGCAACTTATTTGAAGTTTGGTTGTTTTAGATAAGAATTTGCGATTAGATTTAGGAAAAACTTTGTAGTCAGTTTTGCTTATTGGACAAAGTGAAGAAATGTGCATAACATATTAAAGGAGAAAGGAGAAACTATGACTACCTCACCTAGTAGTTGTGTGATAGGACGCACACAACATCCCATCTCAGCCTTAAATATGAGCAGTAATTCCTGTGGTGCTCCTGTTGGGGATACTGTAAGGAACAGGGCGAAATGGTACAGCCAGTCACTATGTGTATAACTGTAGCTAGCATGGCATCTGGGAGAAACACTAAACGCACAAGCAAGTTGCGACTTTCAGCTTAGCTGTGAAATATTCTAGAAACATATAGGTGTGTGTGTGTGTTTATATATAAAATTGATGCATAGGTCTACAAATGTATATACATCTATAGATAGGTGTGCATGAACATCTATCTGTGCATATGTATAAATTTATGCATAAGTATACAAATGTATATATGCTTATAGATATGTATGCATGAACATATATGTGTGCATACATATAATATATACACACACAAATTTAAAACAAATGATTTTCAGATACGGCACAGATGATGTCAAAAGCTTCCAGGAAATTTGGGTTCTGGTTTCTGTCACTGTGATAAAACACTGTGACTAAAGGCAGCAGAGAGGAAGAAAGGATTTATTTGCCTTAGACGTTCAGGTTACAGCCCATCATCGAGGGCAGTCAGGGCAGGACCTCAGTCAGGAACTTGGAGGCTGGCCTGCTTGCAGCTCCACAGGGCTTTACCTCTAACCATGGAACCCACAGCAAAAAGAGCACAATGGAAACCACAGAAGAATGTTGCTTGGGCTCATGGGCCAGCTTGTACTCAGCCAGCTTCCTTCTATTGTCAAGGATCACCTGCCTAGTGATGGTGCTGTCCACATGGGCTGGGCCATCCCATGTCAATCATCAATCAAGAAATCCCCTCCACAGACATGCCCAAGACCCACGGTGTCTAGCCATTCCTCTTTGAGATCTCCACTCAGATGCAATTGAAGTGCTAACCCAAGAACATACTTTGCTCCCTCATGTGTGACTGGGTCACTTACGATAGGAAGACACCGCTGTGTCAGTTACTCGTGTGCTCGAACCTCACGTACTACGATCGTAACATATCTATTAGATGTCTACAGCTTCACTCACTTTCTTTACTATGGGCCGAGTGCCCCTGTACTGATATAGTAGTCCCTCTCCTCTCGAGTTACTGTAGCGATACAAAGGTCATAAGTTTCCTTATGTGTATTTTATATAGTGTCCCTTACTGTCATCACCTATATGTGCATGCCAGAGATTGTGTAGAGATACTTAGCTGAGAATCCTATGCCTATCTCTAACTAGCATCTCGGTCGATCTTGAGTAGAAAGCCTGCACGTGATGTCCCTGAGGATCGTAATATGATACTAGAACGCCGCGCGACTAATGAGAGCGATATGTGTCAAGAGTCAATGCCTGCATCTTGGTGTTATCACTTCCTATCAATAACTTGACCGCACTCCTTGATAGAGTAAGAGTGTCTCTCTGCAATATCATAGGCTGCTCTAACATCACTGGCTCCATACTATTTTCTTTCATCTCCCTTCAAGAAGGATGATACCTAAGTCATACTCACATGTTATCGAGAGTGTCTTTATACATTTTATTTGAATCATTATGTTCACAACGTTTACCTCTCCTGCTCTCAATCCTAAGCAGGTATTTGATTGTAAGTTACAGCAGATGCCATAGCTATACCTCACGACACTCTATATAATGTGACACAGAATATGCCTCGACCCTCTGAGAAGAATGCATGCTTGAGAAACCATAATATCTATCAAGGCCATCCACAACAGAGACATATAGTCTCCAATAATTTCTACAGGACTGACAAACACGAGTGCACTACATATGAATCAATGAGTAGCACATGGCAGAACACAAATAGTACATAGAGGAACATGTAAACATGCACAGATACCAGGGGTCTGCCGTGCTAGAAACTTCTACAACATCACTCCAACTCCAACCATCAACACACAACACAAAACACACCACACTGTAGGTCAGGATCTTTTTCCCTGTCCTACAGTGGCTCAAGTATCCCAAATCCATAGCATGAGACTTATTATTAAATTATGAGATAGCATTTGCGTAAACATGACAGCTAGAGCTTGTCCATCTACGCTACATGCCTTATAGACTCAAGATTATACATGTACTTTCTATCCTCAATGCTACATCGTTCGGTTGTTAGGCTCGACACCTAAGTCTCTCTGTCTAAATGTCTTCTCCCTCTCTCTTGCATTATCTACGTGCTAGTGAGCTCCTGCCTCTTTGCTATACTTTCCTAGGGCATCCTCGTTCTGTGTGCTGGAAATCATACCTAGCTATTAGCTGCATTTCAAGTCTCTATACTCCAGCTGATAACGTAACTAACCGAGTGATACTTCAGCACGAAGTTTGTGTCCGTTCGAATAATAATAGTCTCCTCAAACAACATCTACCCCTCTTTGGTCGTAATTAAAAGTGAAATTTTAACTCGTTCTAACAACACGCCTAATAAAAACTAATGATATCAAGATAAGAATGCTCACTTATCAGTGTAAGACACAGCTATCATTATTCAGCTCAATGTTATAGGTCGCAATTGTATTTTATGCTCAAGTTTTTGTCGAAGAGAAATAATTACATTTAAAATATTAATTAATGTTATACTTCGTGTTTGATGATTCCAAAGTTCTGTACTTTAAAGTTTGTAATAGTGCTCTCTATTCATAACCAAGTGAACAGACCTCTCATAACTACGACAATTCTTGGTCTCAGCTCTTCCATACTCATATCACGACCCCAGAAGGATATAATTACAACCTTAGTAAACAGGAGGTGGCAGAACAAGCAACTTCTAAAACTAAATAGGAAGAAAACTAAAAACTACATCTGCCTGGACAGTCACCAATCAGAATACCGCTGCAATGTTAGTGAATCCATCTTTGGCCTACAGGTGTCAGAATACCTGAGTAGTACTCTGTTCATGCTGAGAGTAGAAATTATTCTGACTATACAACGTGTCCTACCCTCGTTCTTTGGCAAAGTTTCCAGTAGTTGCTTTTCTTTGTTCTCTTGATCTGGTCAGTATTGACAGACTACGTGTCAGTCAGCAGTATGAATGGGCAAAGACAGTTTCTTGCCCCAAATGCTAGCTGCTTTGCCGGTAAATATTAGATCAAAACCGATATAGTATTCCTTGTCAAATGCCCAATTATTTCATTATTTGAAGTAAATTGGTGCTGCAGGAGCAGACTTGGTCTCGACTATTATTGAAAAGCCTTCAATGTTATTAAATGAACATTTTGATAATGGGAATTCATAATTCATGTGTCATTTGAATAAGGTGTCTCTGAAGATATCAAGACGCTAGTCTGTATCTATAAATCCATATTACTCTCATGGTTTTTGATCTGTGAAAACATGATCCTAACCTATGACGTCACAAGTTATGATCTGTGCTTAACAGTTCGCTACTTTACACATATTAACCTGCATTTCTTTATTTATTTCTAAATAGCTCTAGTGTTGCAATAATAGCCTGTGCGAAGGATCTCGAACTTTATATTACAATTCTTTTGATAATGTTGCCCTAAGCATTGATTTAGGCCGAGCCTATATATTCTTAATATAGAGACGTAGAAATTAGTATAGTCTATATATATATACTATTCTATAACTTAAAAGACACAAAGCCTTAAATTGGTTATTCAGTGTACAACACAATTCCCGATATTCCAATGGTCCTTATAATATTTGTGACATGTCTCTTGATAATAAGAAGTAGACTCATTCATCCACTCTTTATTCTCATCATTTCTAACCCAAAAAACAACATTACTGTATCCCTCGTCTTCCTTCAGAAAGAGATCATGAATCTAACTCCTCTTGTTTTATAGCTTTTTTTCAACTGACCATGAGCAAATGACAAGCTTGTAACTGACCCTCCAAGATGGCAAAATCTATAACCCAGTCTATTACCAAAAACTGAATTCAGTGTGTGATGTGTGAGTGTTGTTTGCCTAGATATCTGTTGTCTGGGCCAGTGCTGAAATGTGCTTGTGGAGACCTTTTGGAAAAATTGATGTTATTGACCAAGTCGTGGCGAGAGTTAGCTGTTATTTTTGTGTCCAGATCTTTGTACCAGAATCAAGGCTTGCCCTGAGCTGGAGTGTTCACTGGTGAAGCTGGACCATCTCAAATCCAACAGTTTGCTGCGGCATGCAGAACTCATTGAGAAACTTGCATGAGGCGAGAGCACTCCTGACAGAGGCTGGACGTACCTGGGGCCACCATGTTGCTTCTGCATTGGTGTCGGGTCCCTTTGCCCTCCGCACATAAACTTCAAAGGTAACATACATGCCTGCATTATACACATAAGAGAATGGTACACACAGAATTGATGCGGGGGGGGGGGTTTTTACTAAGGTTAGTTAAAAGATGATTTTTTTGTCCTATGTGAGCAGGTAAAAGGCATCTGCTCAATTTTATAAGTCGCGATTTGGACTGAAGCCTCAATATAATCAAACGTGTACAAATCTCTATCCATTGACCTATGATAAAATATAATAATATAACCGAATGCGACTCTGTGAGAGCCAACAAGATTTATTATGGTCTCTGTTTAACCTCATAGTTGTTTTCCATGTCAAGGGATCAATCTAACAGGTCACTGTCCTGTAGTCTCTTTTGGCTTTCCTCAGTCATCGTCTGTAGCCAAAAGTACTCAGGAGGTCTCCCCAGTTAAAATTCAATCCTCTATTGAGTCATGTGAGAGGAACCATCAGCGTGTGATACTCGGTGGAACAAAACGCGTCATAACTTCTCTCCTTCAATGGACACATTGGTCTAGAAACCACTTTGAAGCGCTAAGATAACTAGGAAAAAATACATAGGTTATTTTTGACTTTTGCATATCTCCATAATGCATGAATGATGCCTTCTTCTAGCTGTAAGATCAATGCTCGGTTTTGTACTATTGACCATAGTGTTTAAACAATTCTCTCAAATGTTATATAAGTGCAACACACTATCAAGGTATTCATATCTCTGACTCGCTCGCAATCTCTCAATCTCTCTTATTGTTAGAGACTATATTGTATAAGTTAGCTTTTATATTGTAATTCTCCCTTTATAAGACCCTCATTATTGTCTCAAACAGTAGTGCGTTTTTTATTCTAGGTAAGACTATCTTGGCGTCGTATACCACATTTTTTTTCTGAACCCTCACACATTGATTAAATACACTGTAACCTTGTTAGAGGTGTTATGCCATCTGAATCGTGCATATTAGTCTTGCTATGGTCAGTCCTCGCTACCCCTCCTCTAGCGTGCGTCATGCACTAACAGATGAGCAACCTCTCTTAAGCGTTATATCCAACTCGTGTGTTATGCCTTCTGTGTCACTTTTGGCTAGGGCGTGGTGAAGCAACATAGGTCTCAGTCTCTCATGGTTGGTTTCTCATTTCGCTGGATTTCCGTCTCCTTTGAGAGTCGGTGTTCAGCTCATTCTGCTATAAGAGGAACAGCTCTCTACGTGGACAGTTCAAGTTACTTTGCAGCTTTCATTCACTCTCAGAGCGTGTCTATTTTATTTGTGATCAGTCTTAAACTATACCTTTTTTTAAAGCTTTCTCAGGTCTTATGTGGGATGTATGTGCTACTACTTTCTGACTCTCATCTCGTGCTCTCAACATAATTGTATGCTGATAGCATTAACTTTTGTCTTAGATTACCATGTTTATCTTATCCTATGCCTCTCATCTCCCTGGCCAAAAAGCATAACTATAGTGGCGACAGGTGCACATTATACTTAATCTATGATATCTGTGTACTGAATACATGTAGGCTCATTCTTGTTGCCTAACAGTGGCTCTTATTGAAGTGTATAGGTGTGATCCGTGCTATTGTGATCATGATTCTACATGCAATTGCCCTCCAAACACTCACGACTTTGGTGGGGGAGCTTTTGCAGCTATGTCATACTAAGTATGTGCTGTGGAGCCTTCTCATAACCTGAAGCCATTGTTGGTGCTTCACAATGCAGTTTTAGGCCAGGCCAGAAGCAACATAGCAAGACCACAGAGACACAGACACACACAAACATATAGGAATTCACTTTGTAGAGCAGGCTGACCTTGAACTCAGAAATGTTACTTGCTTCTGGATCCTGAGTGCTGGAATTAGATGTATGTGCCACCATACCCAGCCCCTTCCTATATTTTTTATTCTTTCTTCAATTCTATATTTCAGTTGACTAAACTTGTCTTTCAGTCATATCTAATTTGCTTTTAAGCATCTGTCTCACATTCTATTTGCTCTGTATTTAACAATGAAAATACTCAATACATACAAGTGGAAAGAATTTCATATAACTCATATATCCACCAACTAGATTACTCACCAGTAATTTTATTAATATTTATATTTAGTATTATTAATGCAGCTATTGATGGCTCCTAGTGGTGAAATGTCTCCCTAGCCTATGCTATTATCGACCACTCCATAACTCTCCTTATTATCTAATATACCCAACCAGTTATTGATAGCATATACTGTCACATAGATTGTTCTTAACAAAAATAGATGTCTCTACATATAATCTACACACACCATCACAAAACACACACCTCCAACTATCACCACACATTAAACATATGTTCCTCGACGACTATCGACACATATTACTCTCGAGAAGACTCATTTCGTATGCATTTACATATCCGACATACTCTGGCTTTCCTCATTCCAATGTAGTTGATTCGTCAGGATCAAGGAAAAAGGAAAATAGAGACCAATCTGCTTATATAATATATACTCTCAAATCCACTTCTATAGGGTGGCCTGCCCATTTGTTGACCCTGAGTAACATCTCTGAAACAAAGCGCCTTTCTTTGCTAAGTGTTTATATTTCTGTACTGTGGCCATGCAGATGTGAGCAACATTCATTTTGCTGATTGTAACACATATGACCGTGCGCGCTATTTCTCTCGATCCCACACCCAGTGCGATATTGAGAGCACATCTCTTATGGTGATCCCATCCTCTCATCCTCGTCTCTGCCTCGATCGATCTCTGGTGGATTGTCTTATTTATACTAGGTCTCCTTGTATCGTCTCTGGTGGCTTCAAAGTAACTCGTTGCTCTGAGGACTACTCCGGCCCAACTCTTCTAGTTAGAAGTTCTTACCACAGTAGACCTAGCTTTTGGTGCGAATCAGCCCTGCTAATTGGAGTGGGACAGGCTCATGCATAGAAGGCAGGTCGATAGCACAATGAGGTTACATCTTACCAAGCAGAGAATACTAGTGTACAGATGCCTAGACATGAAACTATGCTGACCTGTAGGATGATGAACTGCGCTAGCCAGGCTGTCTTTTCTTATGGAAAAATCCAGGGGCTTAGTGTTCCTCTAGCCAGCCTCCTGGATTACTCAAGAACCACGAACTGAATAGGTCATAATTGGGCTTTTGTGTCTCCTGGACTTCGTTGGCAAAACAATGATTTTCTGTGAATTTAGCATTCACTCTCAGGGAACTCGGGTCGTGTTAATTTAAGACGAAAGAGCTAGTAGCAAGAAGCCTTGTCATGGCCATACAGTTTTGTGAGTAATATTAAGCCTCTAAGTGATTATTTTATAAGTGGCTGCAGGACCTTTATGGCCAGATGGGACTGGAGAAACTTACCTCTATACATCTTGGAGTTTTCTCTGCCACAGAACAGTTTTGCTATTCTAAACTTCTCATGAAGTAAACCACCACATGGGCGTTCTTTCACTGGAAGATGTTTTTACTCAATGTTTCGCTGTTGAAATTGATTTGTGTTATTAAACACCTAAGTAGCTGCATTGGTTTCTCAGAGTATTTAAAACAAAGCATCACAGCAAGGACATCCAAATTTCAAATACATTAGAAATCTGTCTTCCAGGGGGTAGAGACAGAAACTAAAGCCAAGGTTAAGAATCCTTCCTCTCTCTTCTAGCCTCTGGTGTTTGCCATCACCCTTGGATTTCTTGGTTTGTACAGTCTAACTCCACCTCGCACATACTAGCTGCTCTCTCTCGCTCCTCTTACATAGCTCCTCATTGTTTCCTCATTTACTTGAGTTGTTGCGTATTGTGTGTATCTCATTAATCTCTACCCTGCGAGTGCAGTCATAACTCTAGTTACTGCTATTTGGTTGTTTTCGTGCTCCTGTGTTTTCTCGTTCTCCAATTTGTTCCTAGAGTGGCATGCTGCTTATGTTCATGTTCTGTTTAGTTGGATTATTTACTCCCTCATATACCGCATCAGAGACACTGTTCTCTCATAATGCTAGACGCTGTGAATCCTCATTTCTCGCTGGTACTGGGGGTTTGAGGTTTACCATAGAAAATGTGCGTGCTATAGTTTTGTGCATAAAACACCTTTCTTTCTCTATTAGCGTGGCAATCAATTTTAATATGTCGTGGGCGGGGTTGAACTTCTGGGCCTTAGGAGTCCTTTGATCTTGGAACCATAGGGCTTACGATTTATGCAATGGCTCCTTTAAGATTAATGGAAAGAGCTCCGGCTCATGGAAAACAAACTGCATAATCTGGGTTACTGGGTCACTCCTTCTCCAGCTGGTTCTACTAGCTTTTGGGTTTTCCCTATTGTCTGGCCAAGCCTGGCTCATCTCCACTCAAAGCTGCCTGGGATCCTAAGCTTAAGCTCCTCAGAGTGGTACAAATGTGCCTGAATCAGGTCCAGCTATGTGTCTGCAAATGGGCCCACCATAGAAGTCTTGGTAACCTAAGAGCTCTGTGATGATTGAGATTCATTCATTCACACATTTATCTAACACATCTATTGGACATCTGCTGTCACCAGTCCTATGCTGAACTGGAAACAGCCAGTGACCTCCAGGTGCTTATAATCTAGTGGAGGGGACAAACATAAATAACCCCCACAGGATAAACAGGTAAAGGAGGCCAGGGTGCTTAAAAAAATAAAAAAAAAGAGAGAGAGATGTTCACCATTGTGTCTGAAACAGATCCATCTGTAAAGAGCAATACAGACTCATGCAGACTCATAGATTCTAGATACTACACTTCAGCAAGTCCGAGGAGGGGTCTGAGAACGAAGACAATCAACTCCCCAAGTGATTCTGGGACCACGCCATCTGGAGGAAATCTGTAGAAAGAGGCCAGAGAAACTGTCACAAGGAAAAAGTCATTCCTTTAAAGAATTTTAAGGAGTTGTCAGCAAGCAAGAGAATTGAAAGCACTTTAGAACTTATAATTTAAAAATGTTGGTTGTGGAAATGATCAAATGTCAAAGAAATAAATAAACCAAAAAGCAAAAATGACTCACCCAGGGTAACCGTGGCATTTAGTTTTATGTGCATCTTGTCGGAAAGTTCTCTGTCAACATCAAATAAATATCCAAAATTCCCAGGATATGAATTTTCTTTACCTGTATACACAGTCTACCCACAACTACCTGGTATTTAAGTAGTGACTCATGGGCAACATCATTGCCTTGTCCTCCTCTGATGCTGGGATGTATTCTGTGATCCTCCAGGATACCTAAGTGATGTCCATTTTGTTCAAAGGATTCTCCTTCCTTATACTAATGCTTTTAAAGCTGATATATATCTTTTATATTTATTTTATAAATAATTTTTATTGGGTGATGTAGACATGTATATACCCATCTTAAATATATAGCTGCTGGTGGATCTTCTCAAACTGAATTCACTTTTGGGACTAGCACCCAGAATCAAAAAAAGAATGTGACCAGCACCCCATACTTTCTCATACCTCACTTCTCTTCCCAATAGTCAGTCATGAGAATCAGGGGTGGAACTAAGGATACAGTTTAGGTCTCATATTTGGCTTTCAGTTCTTTCCTGAGACCTTTGCCCTATGCACACTTATGGTGGATGCTCCCACTGAGTCACCCAAGCAGAACTTTGTTTTGGCAGGATCCTTGAGGTACCAGGCTGATGCTCTCAGTGGCAGCCAGATGATGGGTGTCAGGAGACCAGTGGTCCTGAGGAACCCTGATAGAGTCTTACAGTCTGTTTACATTTTGGTCTCAGGTCTCAGGTCTCAGGAAGAGTTCCCTTATAATTCCTTATGCAAACACATTCCTGGAAGGCACACTATACAGACTCCATTGAGTTTGGGGTCTGGTGTCAGGGCTTCCCGTTCCCTCCCTTTTTCTATTCTGACCCGAATCATCCTGTCTTAGAACTTGGGGATCACTTTTCCATGTTCTTTGAGGCTGGATTGTTCTTGAACTATTAGCAGCAATAACCGCTGCTAACTCTTTGCCTTGAAGCCTCTCAA
The DNA here is from genome assembly GCF_004664715.2 of Peromyscus leucopus. Lineage (NCBI taxonomy): Eukaryota > Metazoa > Chordata > Mammalia > Rodentia > Cricetidae > Peromyscus > Peromyscus leucopus. The sequence continues at coordinate 41,349,887 of NC_051079.1, read as the reverse complement.
AATTTTTTAGATATAAGTTTTTATTATGTATGACTTCTTTGAATTTCGAGAAGAGCATATTTTCACAGAAAATACATGAATCATATAGTCATATACTATGTAAAAAGCGAAAGTCTTTTGTATCATCTGAGCTTCTTCTTCCTACTGCAGGGATGGTGGTGGGGGAAAACCACCCTGAGCAGAAAAGATGAGTGTATCAGATTTCTCTCTATATTACTCTCTGGATTTTTGCCAAAACTGGGATCATATTATCCCATTTTACAACTTTATCTTGGCCTTAACAACATCGCACACACATCTTAAACAAATCAGCTCTGCAACTCCACTTCATCGTAGCAGCTTCAAAGAAGTGTTGTAATGCGCTGTAAATGACTTAGCTGCATAATTCTTTTAGGGGTAGTGGTGAAACGGGTGCATAGCATTTAGATTATATGCCCCAGTTTTGCTATGACAAATAAGTGTGCCATAACATGTTTTCCTTTTTTTTTTTCTCTTGTATCCTTGCTGGACTGGAATTTTCTCTGAATCCCGAGGCTGACCTTGAACTTCTAATCCTCCTCCCTCAGCCTCCCTGGTTCCAAGACTACGGCTGAGTGCCACCATGCCCAGTTTGGGGGCTGACATGTATGTATGGATTTGCCCAGGTACTTAGGTGAGAAGGAATCCTGGGTTTTTCTGACAAGAGGTAAGAAACATCAGCCTTTAAATGTTGGTGTGCCACTGCTTACACTTTGGCCAACAGACTAAGGTATAGCCTTTTATAATCTAAGAATTGGAAACTATTAATCTTGGGAAAAAAAACCACATCTGAAGTGGAAAAGAACATTTTATTCCCCTGAACGCTGGCTGATATGTCTTAGCATCCCCATGCATCTTGCTTTTAAATAGGAACTGGCCCTTTCAGGCAGAGTCAAGGGATGACGAAGTCGTGGGCCTGGTGTGTGTGGTGGCAGTGGAGATTTGTCACAGAAGAAGCTGTTTGAGAACAGTCATTTGGTGAAGGTGGTATGAGATCCGTCACCATGAACGATGTGCTCTCCTGGATCTGGTCATCCTGATGAAGGAAATGATGGCTCTAAGCCGGTGGCTGCAGCAAGGTGGAAGGTTCGAATTCTCCTCTCCTGTCTATGGCTGGGCCCAGGTTGTCTCTGATCTGAGCTCACATAACTGATATTCTGAACTCCCTGGAGCAAAGTCTGTCCTGAGCCACCAATTTAGCTGCATGCCCCTTTGGGAAGCAATGGTTCTGGAGGCTAGCTAATTAATCTCTTCCTTTAAAGAGCTGGCAGTCAAACCCGGGAGAGGACTTTGCCCATGAAAGAGAGAGCTTCTGACTCGATAGCTGCAAAAAGACAATACCCATAAATCCCTATGCATGAGTGATGTGGTTTGGGCCTATGAGCAAATGCATGGAGACAGATATTTCACAGCCCACTAACTATTCTCTCCAGGCTGGTTCCGGTTTGATGTTTCCCACTTCTTAGACATCTACAACTTAATATGATTAAGACAAGACCATGACCTCAGCTTACGCCTGCCTAGGCTTACCTAATTTGGCACCTAGCATCACCTATTTGGCTCAAGCAGAAAGCCAATAGTCTTGTGACCATTTTTTAAAAAAATATCACCCCTATCCATGCTTGTACTTAAAGCACAGAGCAGTCTTCTACCTCTGGCTTCCATTTTTGGCCCTAAAATTCACTTCCATACAGCAGCTGTGTGACTGGAGGAAAAAAAGTACAATGTATCACGCCTCTCATGTGCTCAGCCCCTTCAATGGCTTCCCATTTCAATGAGAAAAATAACTCAAACCTCTTGCCCAAGAGGCTTTGTTTGATCTGGCCCCTGATAAC